>NW_024543221.1:5745000-5777500 GCF_018167655.1 Microtus oregoni
TTCAAGCAAGGATGACCTCCTGCCTATACCTCCTGAATGTGGAATTACAGGCTTGGGCCACCACATACACTTTTATTGTTAAAAAATATGATATTTGGAGAAGATAAATAGACGATAAAAAGAAACTATAACTGGTATATTCAAATTTTTCATAAAGTTGGGAGCAGAAGTATATGCCAAGTATACAAGGTACTGAGAAATTAGGTCCCCTCTAAACCCCTTTGTCTCCTCATCTAGCTCCTCAAAGGCTACTCCCCTGAAGAAATGACAACCCCACCCTGCAGCAACCTTTAACCATTCCTTAATATCTCCTCAGGAAAGGGTGGGGCCTGTGGGGACTTCCTTACCCTTGGTAGATATTGATGTCTAGAATGTACCAAAGAATAAACTCAAAAAGAAGGTACCAATTGAGACAACCTTCTTAAAGCAATTTAGCAGTGCAGAACATAGTGAGGAATTTGCCTTCATGGTGTTGTTCTAGGACCTTTTATAATTATAATCTGAGAATTATGCAAAGGTCCATACACAGCCGAACTATTTGCAGTCATAGAAAAACCTGAATTCCAGCAATGGGAGATTGGCTTAGTAAGTTACACTGCAAGAAAATGCCTCAAAGGACACAAAATAGCACTAAAAGCAGCCTTAAAATCCAAAACCCGGATAAGAACACATGCCTTTTCATTTTTATCTGGGTTTAAAATTTAAAATAATTGTGTGCTTTATGTTATTTCATAAGTAATACAGCAATATTTTAATGGTTGTGGGGGAGAGTGAAACTGAGTTAATGTTTTTTCTGCATACTTTTCTGTTTTGAAATGTTCTAAAAGAGATATATTTTAATATTGAGAACGCAAATATTAGAAAACTAAGCTATAAAGAATGAGTCACGATTTATTCTGTTTTCCTCTGTGGAATGGATGACTTGGACAAAAGGAGTCAGGAAGAGACATGCACAGTCTGCCTGCGATGCCTCAGTGGGAATGACCCTCCCTACAGCGGTTCACATCTCAACAGTGTTACAGGCTGGGCCTTGTTAGTTAACCTATGAAACTGTAGATCTGTTGTTAATTGTACAAAAATCCTGTCGTTTCTAAGGTGATGACGAAACGGATGACACCTTCACTAGAGAGACAAAAGCTATGAGAGTCAAGTTCAAGAATACAGAAAAGAGGTCAGTTACATTCCTCCAGCAAAGGTGTTTGCAGAGTCTCCTAGATGTGAAACACCCAATGCACATGGGACCATTGTCAGTTTTCACAAAATTACATAAAAAGTCTACATTATTTTTTCCCAACTCAGAGTCCTCTGTATAACTAATACAAGATAATCACGTTTTATTATTTTTACATAAATTATTGTAAAAAAAATTCATCTTGCCCTTACACATTTTAGAATGGAATAAAATTGTGTTTATTTTACATATCAGCCATTTATAAGCTACAAAACACTGAATAAGTTATAAAATTTTAAATCTCTACCTCATTTACAAACCTGGAACAATAATGGGACGTGCTAGCTGTCTAGATCAGTTAGGTTAATAGTCAGGTGCGTGGAGCATTACAGCTATAGAATTATTCCATCTATATTTTTTTCTGGATGGTGGCCTTTGCTGAGCCCACAGTCTAAGTCCCTACAGCCTCCATGGCCAGCAGAGTGACAGTCCATAGAGATCAAGAAGGCAGTTGAGCTCAACACTAAGCTGCTGTTGGTCCAAACCCTGGGAGTCTGACCCCAGGGGGTTATTTTAGGTAGGTGGAATTTAATGAAAGCATTTATGGTGATAATTAACTCCACCCTATGTGCATAACAAAGCATTCACAAATCTCTTTGGGCAACAAAGTAAGCTAAATAAAAATTAGATATGACAGCATCGAAACTGTTTGTAAAGTACATGTGACCCCTCCCATAAAGATAGGCTCTGTGGAGTGAGAAGGGCAAGCCTGTGAGAAGGGTCTCTGCCTCCAGGCTAGGATGCATGTCCACTCCCAGCCTTTTGGATAGCAGATACCGCCTTCCTTCCCTTGATGGAACAGCGCCTCTGGTGCTTACCTGTGAGCACAAGGTGCCCTGTGCCCCCCACATTAACCCGCGATTATTCCTCAGGTCGTACTCAACTCAGAGCTTTGTTTATTCCTCCCTGGCCTGTGAAAAAGGCATCACATCCCCTTCGTTCTGAGTGACTGAGAAATAGTAAACATTTCATAAGTGTTTGCTAAGTTGTGCACAGCAAGACATTTCAGACAGAACTATACAAGTGTACTATGTGCCAACAGTGACTGATGAATTTCAATCTGATAATATCTTAGTTTTTTATAATTTAGTTTTTTATAAATTATAACAATGCAAGATGTTGGAAGTAGGCCCAATCCTGTTTATTATCATCAATCCTATCACCCCAAAACTCATGGTTCATTAACCATGAGGAGCCCGGATTAACCTCAACTAGAAAGCAGTCTCCTCAGATTCCGGGTGCCCGTCAGTAGCCATGTTGAACTAAATTAAGACTTGCCAAGAGAAATGCAAAGCAAATCACTGTATGCTGGGTCTTTCATGAAACACAGAATTAGCAGATCCTCTCCCCCAGCAAGTAAACTTTCAACTAAAATTCACCTAAAATTAAAAAGGTTTACTTATAAACACTAAATAAAATGATGTGCATATGTAAAGCATGTATATAAATCAAATTATTAAACAAGTATCAAAAATCTATCATGATAAAGGTGTGAATATACATACATTAAATAGAATTATATGTTAAATAGGGGTATATGATTAAGTTTGTCAACACATTACCAAAAATAGGTGTAAAACAAAAGTAGGAATGTCTTATAACATATAGTACTTTAAAAATAAATATAATAACTAATTTCTGTGACTGTTATCTGAGTAAAAATTATGTATCTTTACATCAATACTCTATTGCAATTTTTAACAAAACTTTCACATAATGTTGAGATAAATTTTCCACCACTTCATAAAGCTCCTGGCATTGATTTTCACCCACACAGCTACTACAGGGATGAGAATGCATGGTACCTGGAAAAAAATCCTGAAAAGTTAACAGTAATGATTCAGAAGATCTTCGTGTTTGCGTTTACATGGGCATTTGGAGGGGTTTTAAAGCGCGAAGACCAACATGAAGAAGACTTGCTATTTCGTTCAAGTTTTGAACCTGATTCTCTTGCAGAAGTAACCTACAATTTTGACAACCTTGTTCATGAATTATTTGAAGAAGAGTCAGAAAGAGGTCAGTTACCTACCAGTTATAAACTAGTTTATTTTTGTTAAAACTATAAAATCTAAATTATACACAAAATAGCAAGATGATGGGAAATGTGTTCAGTGGGTAAAGAATATTAAGGTCTTTGTTTGGATAGAAATATTAAAAAGTTTTGGATTAATCAGGACAATATATAAATCAGTATATTTGAAACAGAATGCTAAAAATAATCTAATAAGTATATGTGATACAAATACAAAATAAGGCAGAGGAGCAGTAAAGTAAAATAGAAGCCAAAAGTTAAAGCAGATTAAAGAATACTATATTTAAAAATAATAGTAACCTGCATGGGCTGAGGAGATGGTTCAGAGGGTAATAGAATTTTCTTTGCAAGAATTAATCCCTGAGTTCGAATCCTGCACCCACTTTAAAAGCCAGGCCTGGTTGCATGTGCCTGCTAGCCCAGCACTGGGGTACGGAGATAGAAGGGTTCTGGGACCAGCAACCCTAGCCAAATGGTAGGTTTCTGTAGTAATAAGGGCGGCGGGGCTGCGTCCCCAGCACCCCGGCTGCCTGGCTAGCTTATGTCCGAAATAACAACACACAAACTGTATTCATTTAATCACTGCTTGGCTCATTTCCATCTAGCCTCTTCTAGGCTAGCTCTCGTACCTGGACTAGCCCATTTCTAATAATCTGCTGTAGCCCACGAGCTGCGCTTACCAGGAAGATTCTATCCTATGTCCATCGGTCGGAGCTTCATCGCGTGCATCTGCCTGGGAGCTGGGAGCATGACTTCTCTCTGAGGCATCTGCTCCCGAGATCCTCTTCCTCCCAGCGTTCTGTTCTGTTTACTCCTCCCACCTATCTTCTAACCAATGAGGGCCAAGCAGTTTCTTTTTATTTAACCAATGACCTTCCTCCATCAGATTTCTGGCTCAGGGAGAGCCTCACTGTGTCGCGGCAATGACGTGGACAGTGACAGCAGACACCTGCTCTCCTACTCTGGCCTCCACATGTGCGCGCACACATGCATGTACCACACACAAAAGGATCCACAAACCACTGTGAACTCGTCTGACTTTAACAGCATAGTTTTATCGACAAAATTTGTAAGGATTCTGAGAGAAAACAAGCAACTGGAAAATCATGGTCAAGTGTGGCGCGTGCCTATAGTCGCAGGGCTTGGAGAGTGGAGGCAGGGAGACATCCTTGAGTATATAGCGAGTTTGAGTCAAGCCTGGGCTACATAAGACCTTGTCTCAAAAAGAAAATATAACAAATCATTTTAATATATCTCTAACAGAAACTGAAAGAAGAAAACAAGCCATGCAAACTAACAAGGTGCATATTAATATATCAACTGTGGTATATGGTTGTGCATGTACACTCATGAGTTAAATAGCAACTCTGCTACCTTTGATGAAACTGTGGATAATCTATTCTGCTTTTGTAGCTTATATTTTCAAGAATCTTTTCCAATAAATGTATTATTTTTAAAATGGGAAAGATTTATGATTTACAAATATTCTCAGCATTCTGTATTATATTGGCCTGAACTGAGCCAGTGTGCTGCTGGGATTTACTAGCCTTTACACACACAGCAATAGGAAGCACTTTGGGATAAGATTTCATAGGCCATTTGATCACAGTTTACCCTTGTCTACATGGGAAATGATTTAAAAAGTTAATCAACCTTTGCTCATGTACAAACCAATATGAGAGGAAATGGCCTGCCTGTTTTATGTAGCTGCATGAACTCCAGTGGGCTCCTGGCCCACAAACCCTTCCCTTCAGGTGGAGCTCGTGGCATTGGTGAACTGGTGAGCCGCTGTCTTACTGGATTCTTGCATGTGTTGTTTTCAGACGGAGGGATCAACTTACCAGGTGGTGAACGGTCTATATTTGGGTATTTTGTGGACTTACAGAATTGTGAGTTTATGCCTTGGTCAGATTTAGTTCCTAGTGCTCTGACAATAATTCAGAAAGGTAAGTATATTATTTTTAAAGGCTTTCAGCTTTTCTAAGATTCTAGAAGTATATTAATCATAAAGATAGATGTGTTAGCACCACTGAGGGTTGACATGTTCCAGTATTTATCTTTGTAGGGGTAGCTTTTCTTCACGTTAATAAGATGTGCCTTGAGATCACCTTAGAACATTACTTTATAAGAAATTTGTAGTAGGGGCTGAAGAGATGACTCCAAGATGAAGAGCACTGGCTACTCTTCCAGAGGTCCCGGGTTCATTTCCCAGCCCCCACATAGAGTCTCACAGCTATCTGTAACTCAAGATCCAGGTGATCTGTAACCCTCTCTGGCCTCCCTGGGCACCAGACATGCATATGATGCACAGATATACATGTCGTCAAAATACCCATAGATATAAAATAAATAATTTTTAAATGTGTAGTATATTTAGACACATTATTGGAGAGGCTCACCAATGACAGTGTCTATTGGTTTAACTAGCTGTGCTCACTAACCAATAATGCAAAGTAACTCTTTCAAAGTAAGAAAACACATATACATAAGATCATGTAGCTGTTTGTAAACGAAACCAGCAATTTAAAAAGAAGGTGTTTATGTTGGATCACTCCTAGATTCCCAGCACTTGGGAAACTGAGACAGGACAATAGCCATTAGCTCAAGTCCAGTCCGGAATACATAGTACGAGTCCAGCCTTTAGCCCCTATCTCAAAAGAGCAGCAACAGAAAAGAAGAAAACGGTGGTTTAATTTTCATGCCGGCAGTTATCCATATTAGCAACCTGTCTCTGCCTACCACAGAAGAGCCTTCATCTTGCTGAACTCTGGGAGCTTGGTAGGAGATAAGGCAAGAACTTAATGACAAAACTTCATTAAAATTAAAGTTAAAAGTTATTTCAGTTTTACAGTTTTTCAACTCTCTAGTGGTGTGAATACTTGTGGAACAGAAATTATGAATTCTTTAGTTTCCATTTGGGTCTTTCCCAGGCTGGTCAGAAGCAGAATGATTCCTGCAGCTCTGGGGAGTCGCCAGTGGCTGCAGCTCCCAGGCAGCACAGAACCTCAGGGTGAACAGCCCACCTTCCCCCAGTATGCTGTGCCGCTGAACTAGAAGTTTCCGTTGTATTAAATGCATTTCAAATAGCAATTTTTTTAAACTTACCATAGGTTTATTGGAAGTAGCTCCATCATAAGTTGAAAAGCTTGTGTATAAAGTATTAATAAATGAATGATTGGGGGTGCTGAGGAAAAGTGGAGGCAGTGGGAGCCAGGTCGACAAGGCAGCTACCTCCAGGAAGCTACAGCAGAGGTGGCCTGCTTGCCAGAAGTCCTTGTGGAAACATGGGCTCTGTCGCCACTGCCCCACAGCCCTGACATTTTTAGCCACAGCCTCCTTAGTCATGGCTGGCAGTAAAAGCATGGAGAAGAAAGATCGCACCACCAAAGTCTTCAGCACTGTCAAATGAACCAACATCAGAAATAGACGTGGACTTAGGACTCCAAGTGACACCCAAGAGGTTGTATTTGTGCCATTAAGAAGAATAGTTCAGTGGGTAAAGGCCACCAAACCTGGTGACCTGAGTTTGATCCCTGACATCCACAGGGTCCTCTGAGCTCTGCCTGCTCACTGTGGCATATATACGACCACATATACATAAACAAAAATCTTTTTAAAAAAGACTCCATGGTGGTCTCTGGCCAGTGTAGAAGATGGGGAAACTGTAGAGTTTAATGTGGGGGAAGAAAAAGGTATGCTGAAGCAGCCAGTGGGACTGGCCTGCAAGGCCTTCTCAGAACGGTTTAGCGCTGCTAGCTAGGCGCAGCTCCAGCCAAGGCTGCTTTGGCGGAGGCATGGACCTCCTAGTAACACTGCTAAGAGGGAGCCGAAGATGCTCACTGAAATCTATACCACCACCCAAGGCACCTTGTGCCTGGTCTTCAAATAAAAAGTCAGCTTGAAGATACTTGAAGGAGTTACAAAATATAAAACATGACAAGGCCAAGGCTAGAGAGATGGTCTGGAGGTTAAGAACTTGCTGCACTTAACAGAGAACCGAGTTTCAATTCCTAAAACCTTCATGAAGGCTCAAACCATCTGTCACTCCACCTCCAGCGGATCCAGTTCCCTCTTCTGGCCGCTGTACACACAGTGCAGACAGATGTCCAGGCAAAACAGTTACACACGTAACATACAGTAATACTTAAGTGACACGGGCAATTTAAGGAAGAATTGAGTAGAGCTGTTTTAAAAATTTGTATTTATTGCCGGGCCGTGGTGGCGCACGCCTTTAATCCCAGCACTCGGGAGGCAGAGGCAGGCGGATCTCTGTGAGTTCGAGACCAGCCTGGTCTACAAGAGCTAGTTCCAGGACAGGCTCCAAAACCACAGAGAAACCCTGTCTCGAAAAACCAAAAAAAAAAAATTGTATTTATTGTATGTGTGCGCATGATGTAGGTGTGCACACACGTGTATGGTGGGAGGGGCACATGTGCTGTGGCAGCTGTGTGGAAGTGATATCGATCCTCATCACCACCGCACTGGTGAAGGATTTGTTGAATAAATCCTTAGTGTTTTAAATAACACTAATAAAAACATGTTGGCTTAGAAGAATCTCTAAAATTCACTAAAAGTGAATTGGATGGAACAGAATCTACATGGGAATTAGTAGTTAGAAAAGGCGGGAAGCAAAGCTGCTTCTATGCAGCTATGGCTCAGTGTGGTGTCTCTGTGTGTGCTTTGAATCTGTGCTGTTCGGCTACTGTTCACGAAGAAGAAGAATAAACAACGGCTGAGTAAACACGGCTGACCAACTGACAGTTCGGCTGTGCGCTGGTGTAATGAGGAAAGAATACGGATACAGTTTCTTTAAAGGGTGTGTTACAGGGCAGAGAGTAAGGGAACAATCTCTGGAGCCCACGTAAAGGTGGAAAGGGAGAACCAACTCCACAAAGTTGTCCTCTGACCCATACACACACACACACACACACACACACACACACACACTATAGTAGACAACAGTAATAATAAGGTGAAGTTTTAAAACAAGGATCAGGGTAACTCTCTAGAGAGCAGTTTTGTTTGGTTGGTTGGTTGGTTGGTTGGTTGGTTTTTGTTTTGTTCTGTCTCGTGTGTCTGTCTGTCTGTGTTTTATTTCACAATGAATTGTCTGTATCCAACTGTTCTTTACTTTTGGAAATGTCAGTTTCCTGAGGTCCAGATAATAAGGTTCAAGGTTCATAAACACTTGTATGACCAAAACGTCTAGCAGAAAAGAGTCTGGATGACAGGAAGGGCAGCAAGAGAAATGGGGTTCTTAGTCTGCATGGCGGGAAGGGCAGCAAGAGAAGTGGGTTCTTAGGGCAACAGGCAGCCTTGGGAAGAGAGCTGCTCCCCCATCCTTCTATCAAGAAGGACTAGACCAGCAGGTTGGGGTAGGAAAGTCAACTGACTCTAGGAATGTGCACGATGTCTTGGACAGCTGAGCGTGCAGGAAGAGCAGTCTCTGAGGCCCATCAAAGACCTCAGGCACATCTAACAACACTGGCCAGTCTGTCCATGTCCACGTTGCCATGCACCATGCTAACTTGCCCAGAGAATACCGAAGAGCAAAAATTATTGGCTGCTATCTTATTTGAGGTCACCTGGAACTTACACACTGTTTTCCGACCTTAGGGACATCGTTACTGACTGACTTCCAGGGATCGAGTGACACTGTGCTGAGGATGAAGGAGTGCGGGGAGTATGTGAACTACACTGCTACCCGGGACACCATCTGCCTGTCTTTCCTCATGAGTCTTCTCCTGAAGAATTCCTGCCCTGTACTTCTGACAGGTATTGAAAAGAAGCAAAGGAATTTCCAAGTCAGGAAGAAGTTGAACAATTCCTGGGTCTAGCCATTTTTAAGTGAGAATTGACTAATCGGCCTTGCAAGTTTAGAGAACCTGATTTCCACAGATCTACCAACAGCCCATGAAAGCCTGTTTTAACCAAGGACATTATAAGCTTGCCTGTGTGTTCCTTGTCTTCCTTCTTCTCCGCCCAGCTTCCCTTTTTGTTCTTGCTGAGTGGCCCAGCCTGTTATTAAACAGATGATCCTCCTGCCTTAACCTCCCTAGTGCTGGAATTATGGGTGTGCCCACCACTCCAGACTTGGATGTTATAGTTTTTCATCTTTTCATTACATTAAAGACAAACTCTAGAAAGATACACACTGGATGAAAGTGTGGTTGACCTCCACAGTCCAGAGGCCCTGGTCCTTAGAGGGCCACCTCTGCGAATGCCAAATGTCTAATTAAACTTAAGCAATTTGTAAAGATGCCATAAAATTCTTCCAGCCTTCTACCAAAGGAGTAACTCAATACAGTTCTTGTCTGTTCTGAGTATTTATCCAACCCATTGACTAACAGTTTCCTGTCTCTGTCCTGTGTTGTGTATCCCTAGAGGAGAATAATAGAGTGTTCCCAGGGACACACACAAAGAAGTTCAGCAGTGTGACACTCAGACTACACACAGTCACCTCCAATTTGTCTAAGGAAACTCTTACATTTTTCTGTCTTGTGAACTTGGAATCATGAGTCCTTGTTCTGCTTCAGTAAGTTTATATTTAAATGCCACCTTAGACGGTGTTAGCACAAAAAAAAAAAAATTAAGGGAACTGGGTGTTGTGATATAGGTCTGTAATTCCAGTACTCATGAGGCGAAGGCAGGAAGATTGTTGAGTTCAAGGCCTGGAGGTGGGATGGAGAAGAGGCTTAGGGTCTGCAGCACTTGCAGAGGGCTCAGGTTCATTTCCTAGCAGCTTCGTGGTTCAGAACCATCTGTAACGTCAGTCCCAGAAGAGTCTGCAACCTTCACGGGCAGGTGTCGCACATCGTGTGCGCACACATACAGACAGATACAGCACTCATGCACATAAAATGTCTATTTTTAATTGATTTTGCTTCATTTGGTTCAAAGAGTCTTATTTAACACAGTTCTAGTGTGCTAAGCACGAAACAGTTGTGATGGGCTTGAATGAACATTAAATAAAAAATACAATTATCCCCTAATCTGTCTTTTGTAAGAATATAAATCAGACAGCTTGAAAGAAATTTACATGAAGTTCTAATTAACTTCTCTCACCTTTAAAACAGAAGAACAAAAATGTGCTTTCCATGCCAATTCAAATGAATACATGTCTACTAGCTCATGCTATCATGTAGAAATGTGTAATGCATCTCCCCCTCAGGAGACACCGGTGTCGGGAAGACCACTGCCATCACGGAGATGCTTGACAAGCTAGAGGGCCGAGGAACATTCGATATAAAATTCGGGTCAATTTTAGGAAAAGTCCTGTTACATAATGAAATTAAAAGAACAAGGTATATATATATATCAAACTTTAAATTTGACTTATCTGGCAAAAATATTTCCTTGATGAATGTGGAGTTTGTTCTTACAAAGCAACTTTTATATAATGATGAGAATTATTCAAATGAGGCAATAAGAAAAATTATTTTCCCAATCTCTCCTAATATATATATATATATACACATACATACATACATGTTAACAGTACCCTCCATACCCATGTGATACACCTTGAAATCAGGCTTCTCCTATTTGCATTCATGAGCAGACACCCATTTATACCCACCTCATTCTCGGCCCCTGACACCTACCCCGTCTTTTTGCTTCCACAAGTTGAGCTTTCTTCATATTCTCAGTATATTAGAGGCTGTACAGAATTTAATCCTTCTTGCCTGGCTTAGTTCACTTTTTATGGCAATAACCTCTTGTTTTAATTAATATTCGCTTGTATTATATTCTTTTTGTTTTAATTTTTGAGATTATGTATTTGTGTAGGGTGTGTGCATGTGAATGCCAATGCCTGCAGAGCCCTGAAGAGAGCTCGGTATACCCTGAAGCTGAAGTTTGGGGTCATTATGTGCTGTTTGACGTGAGTGATAGCTACCAAACTCCAGTCCTCCGCAAGAGCAGTGAAGCTCTTCAGCACAGGCTTCTCTCCAGCCCCTGTAATTACTTCTGCCTTTTTCTTTCTGTTCAGGATTGCAGTGTCTGTTTGGAGTTTTGTGATTCCAAAAGAAAAATGAAAACTAGTTTGAGTTTTGATTGATATTGCATTGAATTTGTAGATCATTTTAGGCATTATAAACATTATAACAGTATTGATTTTTCTAAACCATGAATACTGGCTATAGTTTCAGATATTGTGCGACTTTTCAGCTTCATGATGGTTTTCAGTATCGATTTTTTTACTTATTGATAAATGATTATTATAGCCTTTGTCCTTTATTCCATACTATGCTGCCTCAGACTTTATTGTTTGTATATGGTGGACCATCCTTACATCCCAAGGATAGATCTCATTTGATCATGAAGAATAGTCTCTTTCATACACTGTTGAGTTTGGGGTTGTAAGCTTTCTGTTGAAGATTTTTGTATCTGTATTCCTAAGTGATAGTGTCCTGAAATTCTCTTTGTTTACAGAATTTTTCTGGCTTTCTTATCTGGTCAATGCTGACTTTATGAAATGGGTTTGGAAATATTCCTTCTACATTCATCCTTTTGGTAGCATGTGGCATTAGTATCCATTCTTCTTTAAACAATGAGTAGAATGCAGTGTGAAACCACAGTTCTGAGATGCTTTATCTCTAATGGCCAACTTTTTGTTACTGATTTAATCTTTTTTCCTTATTGGTTCACCCTAATTTTCTGTTTAGAGGGTAATCTTTACTTTTCTCCAGAGTGTTAACAGATAGGTTCATTCCTTTAAGTCAGATATACTTGCATTTATTTTTAAATATAACTAAGTTTAGAACCATGCATTTTATATAACATAAAATGTAACTATAAGCTATTTTCCTCCTGGAAAAATGCACCTCAGATAACTCACAAAAGTTTGCATAATCTCTGCTTGTTGTGATAGAAATAAAGCATCTGCATCTGAAGAGACTTTTTACAAGGAGCTTGTGCTTATCATTCTGAACTTTGTCTTCCTCTTCCTAAAAGAAAAATATAATCCTGTTTTGCAAATAAAAAATTCTGAAATAAAACACATTTCTAAAACTAAGTCTCACATTGTTAAAATATTAGAGAAGCATGTTTTTTTGTTGTAGCTGAAAAGAAAGTGGCAGGTGGAGAGGGCTTAGGGCTATAGCAGTGCGAACAGCAAAACAATCTTTTCATGTGGGAAATCGAAGTAAAAATCGATGACGTGTAGTTGCTTTGATTAGACTTTATCACTACAGCTAAAATGATGAACTAATTTGCGGTCCTTTATATGTTTGGTCCTAACAGCCTAAGGCAGAATATCAACATCTTGATTGCTGAGACCTACAAAACAGCACTCGGAGGTTTTGGTAAGTGTGCAACCCACGGGGTCAACCTTCTCATTCCCTACTGTAAGAAATCATAAAGTCAAAGCTAGAATTTCTTTAATCCAGCACTTGGGAGGCAGAGGCAGGTGGATCTCTGTGACTTCAAGGCCAGCCTGATCTGCAAAGCTAGTTCCAGGACAGCTAGAGCTGTTACACAGAGAAACCCTGTCTTAGAAAAAATAGAAAGAAAAGAGAGAGAGAAAGAGAGAGAGAGGGAGAGAGAGAGACAGAGAGACCTGGAATTGTTCATTTAAAATACAACCTGTTGGAAATTATCCAGAACCCACTCAAAACTCCTGAAAAGGTACAAGAGGCTATGGTGGAGAAGCCCGTGTGCGTTCACAGGTGAGTCCTGTCAGCCTGGTAGAAGGTGCTGTCTGGTTGCTGCTTCCCTGGTTTTCAACACAATACAGGAGAAAGTCATGACTCTGCAGCTCTCAGGCCAGGACTCCTGACAGCAGACACATGAATGCCAGAGGGACTGTGGGGTCCCAAACCACTGCAGCAGCATCCTCTGTATCCTTCAGAATGAGGCTTGCCCTGGAACAAGACCTGCATGCCGCTTTCCAGTCGTTCAGTTGGATGTCTCTAACATACACAAATGAGAAGAGGGCTCCCTCAGCTTTCACACCGCTGCTTGCACTTTGGGTTCTGACACACAGTCTACAGTGAGAACTCACAGAGCCATTGCAAGCTGCTGTTCCTCTTTGAGCACTGTCGTTAAAAGAACAACAATAAGATAGAATTGCTCATTTCAAATTTCTTAACACCCTAAAATAGAGCAAATCTTTCTTAAACTGCCCTAAATTTATTTCTCTTTTTGTATTTGGCATTGTAGATCAGAGTACAAGGAGAGTGGAGATTAAGAATGATGAAACCCCAGTTAAAAATGACAAAGGAATTATAGTCTCTACAATAAACTTCACCACCAACATGACAGCCACCAAAACCAAGGAGCTGATTCTACGGAAGTTAGTCAGAAGGACCAAAGACATACTTGGAGCCCCGAAAAACAACAGGGTAATAAAGACCCTCTAGGCTGTCCGCTTATACAAATCAAGTAACAAATTGGTTTGTTTTTGTTAGTGAGAAGGAGAACACACACTCCTGAGCATTGTTTAAAAATGCCCTTTGAATGGGGACTTTGATTTTCAAACCAGTGTATTCCTCTTTCAGTGTGATGTGTTTTCAGGGTGAGAATCACTAAGACCAGCAGAATTTGCCGAAATCTGCATGAAGGTTGTCTGGAGGCTGAGCTAGCTGCTGGTGCTTGGTAGCTGTAGCTTCTTGCTCGTTTTCTTCCACTGCACAAAGCTCTAACAAAAAGAGGAGCTTCTAGAACTTACAGACTCGGAGCAGGCATGAAGGGAATGACTTATGGGAATCCGGCAGGCACTGGGTGGCATTGGATGCTCTTCATCTCTCCTCCAGTCTGTTTGGTGTGAATCAACTGCCCATTTATTATCTGAGTCACAGTTGGAATTTACGATCACTGACTTCCATTCAACAGCCCCATGTTAGCTCACTGTCAAGAGATTTACAAGAATTACGAAGAGACCTACACAGGGCCCCTAGGAGTCCCTGTTCACAATGCTGGGTTACCTTTAGTAGGTCTTCAGTATTTGCTTCAGATTCACCGAAGATAAAAGATAAAACTGATCTTTGCCCACATGAATAAAATGCAGTTGAGAAACATGACTGCCAGTCTATGTTCCAAGAGGGGAAAACAGTGTTTTCCTAAAAATAATAATAACAGTAATAGTGACAGTTACAAATTGGGAAATTAAAGCAGCTATTTGTATTTTTATTTCAGAAAAATAAACACAAGCAAAAGATTTCATTGCATGGAGATTATGATCAATACACTTAGCTGTATAATATTGTCCTAGGTAAAAAAAAAAAGTAATACAGATTTAAAAAGTGGAATATGTTTCTGAATTTTCTTTTCCAGTCATGGTGCATATGAAATAGGAAGGCTAAATCCTACAACAGGGCCTTGCCAAGAACAAGCACACAATAAGAAAGGGCTTAGTGAGCTGCACATTCAGAAGCGAGAGCCACAGTTAGTTAAATTGCTTTCTCAGCACCAAAACCTTGCAGCTGTGTCAGGACCAAGGGTGGATAGTTTCTGTGGGTTTGAACACTTGCTGTCTTCTAAGACCATAGCCTCAAAATAGATTTGATCTTCTTAATTTTTAATTTTTAAAAAGCAGATTATTGCATATCATTTTGTTCTTGAACGATAAGATATTGGTAATTCAGAATTTTTCAAAGGGTATACTAATTAATACTTTTAAACTTTCCGTCTTCCTTAAGATTGTAGTGTATATTGATGATTTGAACTTTCCGTCTTCCTTAAGATTGTAGTGTATATTGATGATTTGAATAAGCCGGTACCAGACGCAAGTGGAGCACAGCCACCCCTGGAATTGATCAGACAGTTATTAGAAATGGGTGGGCTTTATGATACTGAAAGAAACACATGGAAGGTACAGTATATACTAAGATATTTTTCCTCACTAAATATTGTTACTAAATGCTTACAGCAATGTTGAGTGATGAATTTAGACAGTGTTCATGTTGGGATCCTGTTCTGGTTCCTTCTCTGGAAATCTCTGCCCTTTGTTCCAAAACTGACTCCACCAGTCTCAACTGTCCTGTTCTCATATCTCTCCTCCGTGAAATGAGACGACAGTGTTGCAAAGCTTCCTGTCTCAGGCAGACTTAAGCTAAGGTCCCAAATGAATCACGCTCGCTAGTGGGTGGCATTGGCTCAGACACTAGCCCAACTGTTCAAATCACCATCCACCTAAGGCAGAGAGGAAGAATGCAGCCCTCCAGAGAGAATCTGAGAGAGATGGAGGAAGGAGAACAGGAAATGGGTCCTGGAATACACAGCCTGGACAATGGCCCTAAAATGACCAGAAAATAATCACAGCAGGTCTTTGGTGGGATATCTGCAGCCCCAACATGGACATGGGAAGGACCAGGGCTGTCAAAAGCACCCCATTGGGATAGACTGGGTTCTGATCTGACTCTAGCCACCAGCACACCACCGCTGTGGTTTTGTGGTGAATCAGGATCAATATGATGTTACTTCGAGCATCTTCTCGTCCCAGGCCAGACCTGGCCCCAACAGAGATACATTCCTGTGATAACTCATTCATCAACAGCATCTTCTTTGCTAGCCTCAGCAACCTGTTGCTTATTTCCCAATGACCTCTTGTTAATTTTAATTTACATAGAATCAGTGGGCATTCCTATGGGTACAGGGTGACATTTTGTTATATTTATACAAGACTTAATCATGAAATTTGAGCAATTAGCTCATGAATCACCTCCAACACTTATCATTTCCTTTAAGTAATGATATCCCAAATTCTCCCATCTGGTGATCTGGGGATGTATGGTAAGTTGCTATTCACTGTGGTTACTACTCTAGTGCACCTTATAACTTTGCTCTGTGGTCTATAACTGGTCACGTTGTCGACTACTCTGCTATGCTGAAATTTCTTGTTTGGTATGATCCCACATGTCTACGTTAGTTTTGTCTCTTATGTTTTTGAACTTCTTTGTCCAGACAAGTGTTGTGATGTGTTTCCCCATGTTTTCTTCTGTAACTGGATATTGCTCATATGTTTCCCAGCCACCCAGACCCAAATAATCACACAAAAACTGTATTAATTACAACCCTGCCTGGTGGATGGCTCAGGCATCTTAGGTAACTAATTCTTACATCTTAAATTAACCCATTTCTATTAATCTACATATCACCATGAGGTTGTAGCCTACTGGTAAGGATCCAGTGTCTTTCAGCTACATGGCATCTCTTTGACTCTTCTCTCTCTCTCTCTCTCTCTCTCTCTCTCTCTCTCTCTCTCTCTGTGTGTGTGTGTGTGTGTGTGTGTGTGTGTGTGTGTGTGTGTTCTGATTTCCCATCTGGCTTTACTCTGCTAAGCCATTGGTCCAAATAGCTTTACTCATCAACCAATAAAAGCAACACATATACAGAAGGAATCCCACATCATTCTTCTAATAGATTGACATTTTGAAGTGACTGTCATTTTTTAAATGGAATGTTCCTGATGACATTTAGAAAGCCAGCTGGAAGTAATTTATCTTTTATGACAGGTTCCCTGTAAGAACACAGGTTCTATTACCATTATAATTTCTGTTTTATAATAAATAGTATTCTAAATGTTTGCCTAAATTCCTCTGTGTGGGGTGGGAAAATTGATATATTTTTACTTTTGGCAGATGTATTCCTTTTTTAAAACTCTTCCCACAGACCATTCAAGATCTTGCTATAATTGCTTCCTGTGCACCTTCTGCCAGTGGGAACGATGTCAGCCCTCGCCTCCTCAAACACTTCTCTCTGCTGGTGCTGCCTAATCCTCCACAGAGCGCCCTGTATACTATCTTCCGGGTAATGCACCTAGCTTGTCCCTCCCTCCCTTTCTCCCTCCCTCCGTCCACTGGAATAGTACCAGGTTCTCAAGAATGCTATAGTACTCTACTATACTGCTTGGTTTTTGTCAACTGGACATAAGCCTAGATACCTGGGAAGGGCAAATCTTTTCTTTGTGCATGTGTGATGGTTGAAATAGGGTTTCTCTATGTAACCCTGACCAAGCTGGAACTTACTCAGTATGTAGGCTGGCCTCAAAGAGCCACCTGCCTCTGCCACCTAAGCGCTGGCATTAAAAATTAGGCATTATCTTGACTGGTATTGATGGGGGGGCTGGCCCACCGAGAGCCCAGCCCATGGTGCATAGTGCCACCCCTGGGCAGGTCAACATGGGTGTATAAGAAAGTAGGTTGAATAAACCAAGAGAAACAAGCCAATAAGTAGCACTCCTCCATGGCCTCTGTGTTAGTTCTTCCTCCAGGTTCCTACCTGGAATTCATGTCCAGCCTCTCTTGAATAATGGCCCACAAGCTGTAAGATGAAATACACCCTCTCTTTCCTATCTAACTCATTTTCTACTGGGGAAGAAAAAAAGGACATATTCTAAGGAAAAGTCTGAGAACTTGAAAACACTAACACTGAGAAATTATTCTTGTCTTTATCAATTTTATTTCTCCTACATTTTCTGGACTATTCCAATGATTTTTCTCTTAATACTGAAATCACAATTTAGCGTTTATATGAAGTGCTGTGGTACATGTCTAATGCAATCCCAGGACTTTATTCTTCTGACTGAGTTCCTGCATCTGGCATGGGCCCTTTAAGCATGAGCACTCTTAGTTCTGACCTTGGCGTCTTCTCCTAGGAGGCAGGATTTCCTCTGCCAGCCTGGCACACACATTTGCTTTCTTCCAAAGCAGTTTTCTTTCCGGTGTGGCCATGCTCTCCTGCTGCATCAGAATCATAAGGGATCCGAGGAAAAATGGCTTTAAAAAAAAAGAAAAAGAAAAATAGTTTTAATTTACCTTTAAACTTTATAAAGAAAGAAAATGTAAGATTAATTTTGAAGAAAGATACTATGTTCTATGTAATTTCACACATCAGATGTATAAACTTACACTATATTTCAATTTGAGCCATTTTTCCCACAAGGAATTTTGGACTCTCCAAAGAAAACCTATGTATTTGGTGATCCAGACAGGGTAATGTTCTAACACCTGCTCTCTCAGTGAGCAGGGAGATGAGAGAGCACCACAAGTGTCCCCAAGAAATACACACCACCTGCCTCTAGACTACTAGGCAAACAGTAAGAGCTCTCAGAATGTCTGTTTGCCACACCCAGGGGTGCCTCTGTACTTATGCCACTACCCTGCCCTAAGATTTTAACTAGGAATAATTTTCAGTGGAATTAACCCTCCATTGCAGTCCACATGTATGCTTCTTGGTAAATATTAGCTGTAGCCCATATTTAAATGTTTAACTGGACATAAATTTTCTCTTTAAAGGCTCACTTGGGAATGTATTTCTCCATCCATAACTTCGCAGCTGAGGTTCAGAGGTGTAGAGACCAGATTGTGCTTTGCTCCCTGGCGATATACTATCAAGTCTGCAAGAACATGCTGCCAACGCCAACCAAATGCCACTATATGTTTAACCCCCGAGACATGTTCAAGGTCGGTTTTGAAGTTAATTCTCTAGCTTATTTTTAGCACTTAAATTGAGATGCAATTGTGCTGCACTGAGTCTCTGTCTCCTGTCTCCCTCCCTGTTGGTACTGTCCACATGAGAAGGTGAGAAGGTGTAAGCATGAACTTGCATTAGGAGCACAGGTCCATGGGAAAGAGTTGTGTGGCGTTCCTGTGACTGCACGGGAGTGAACCTATGTAGGTACTTTGTACATCTGCATCAATTTTCACTACTTTTCTGGCAGTGCTGGCTCTGGCAGCAGCCATAAGTAAATAATTTTCCAACTTCAATGTTAAGAAAAAGAATTTAGCCAGGCATAGTAGCTGTGGTAGTTTGAATGTAATTGGCCCCCATAAGCTTATAGGGAGTGACATTATTAGGAGGCGTGGCTTTGTTAGAGGAGGTGGTCTTGTTGGATGAAGAGTGTTACTGTGGAGGCATGCTTTGTGGTCTCATATGCTCAAGATACTGCCCAGTGTCTCAGTCTACTTCCTGTTACCTGCAATTGTAGGACTCTCAACTCCCTCTCCAGCACCGTGTCTGCCTGCATGCTACCATGTCCCACCATGAGGATAATGGATTAAATTTCTGAACTATAAGCTAGTTATAACAATTAAATATTTTCCTTTATAAGAGTTGCTGTGGTCATGGTGTCTCTCCACAACAAAAGAAACCCTAAGACAGTAGCACACATATTTAATCCCAGCACTTGAGAGGCAGAGGCAAGTGGATCTCTTTAGTTCAAGGCCATCCTGGTCTACAGAGAGTTCCAGGACATCCAAGAACACACTGACAAAACTTGCCTCAAAAAAAAAAAAGAAGAAGAAAAAGAGGAGGAGAAGGAGGAGAAAGGAAGGAAGGAAATGAATGAAAGAAATAAAGGAAAGAAAAAGGGAAAATGAAGGAACAAAAGAAAGAAAGAAAAAGAGAAAGAAAAGAGAAAGAAAGAAAAATTTAGTATGGTATCTTTCTTCCCTTGCTGTAAAAGTTCAGCTGATTTGCACAAGAGTTCTTAATCAAAACAAAAATCAAAACACATCAACATTAGACAGTACCTCAAAACCAGGTATGGTGGTACCTTTAATTCAGTGTTCAGGAGGCAGAGGCAGAAAGATCTCTAAGTTCGAGACCAGCCTGTTCTACATGAAAAATTGTAGGCCAGCCAAAGCTAAAGAGTGAGGGGGGGTGTTAATAAAAGTCCCTCACTGTCACCTATGCTAGCAGCATTTGGCACCAGGCTATGGCTTCTGATCCTGGCAAGTCTCTCTTAGATGAACCTGAGATGTTACCAAATCTCCTCCCACTAGGAGCCATTCTGTGGCAGGTTTCTTTGACTTTAACTTGCCCATCCCACAGAAACCTTCAGATTGTCATTTACGGAAGCTAATGGTTCTTACCTTGGAAAGTGTCTTCTATTTTTATAAAACATACACTCACAAAACTCGGGCTTTCATCTCACACAATACCCTGCTAATGTTGGTTATATATTTTGTTTTTTGTTGTTTTGTTTTGTTTTGTTTTTTGATCCCGCACAGCTTCTACTGGGATTGATGCAAGCAGACAAGAGTGTTATCAACTCCAAAGAGATGGCTGCTAAGCTCTTAGTCCATGAAGCCAGCCGAGTGTTTCATGATCGTTTAGTTGAGTCCAGTGAAAAAAGTCTTTTCTACCAGCTTCTCTCAAAGGAACTCCAAAACCATCTGCAGGTGTGTTCTTAAATGCATTTCAAGTGGAATTTTGCACACATATGCACGCGCGCGCACACACACACAGAAAATGTTGTTTAATGAAAGTCTCCAAATATGTCTATAATATTAATGAAAGCAACTTTTATCCTCTTAAGAATTGCATTCCTTACTTGACGATATCCAAGAGCACAGCTTGTGATATGCAGGAAATGATCAGTCCTTGGTTCCTTTGCTCATGATCCTGGCCTCTCAGATCCTCAACCCTGCTCCTCCCTCTCCACTGGCAGCAGAAATGACACTGGAGTTGCCCAGGCTCCTCATCTCCCTTCACCCCTCTGACCTTTAACCTCCTTGCTGTCTCTTTTAATGCCGATCACAGAGACAGATGTGACCAGCTGACCAGAGCTGAGTCTTGAGGCTCAATGGGCAGTGAGTCAGCTCTTCACGGCCCTGTCCTGAGACTCCTGGGGAGGATGTTAAGGGCCTAACAGCAGTGAGACAGAATTGTAGGATACAAACTTCATCCTCAGAACTCTACTTATATAGATGTGCACATAAACAAATATATGTAAATATGTATCTGTATGTGAATATTTAAATATGCACATGTATATGTATTGTTCTAAGACCATTACAAAGTGATAGAGATTTTAAAAATTTTTACAGACATTCCAATTGCTATATTCTCTTCATTGGAATTATCTGCCCTTTAGTGTAGACACATCTTAATATCATTTATGCTGACCTATATCACTTCCATCCTTCAGTCTTTTTTAACTCTATTCAAATATGTTTTCATTTAGGACCCCAACATAATGCCTTTTCCATCTCCACATCCACCAGCCTGTCTTCTCCCATCAATTGTCTCGAATCTTCTGCAGTCCTTCCCTGAATACAGGTCTTCCTTTTCCTCCGTGGAGCTGCTCTTGGGTCATGCTCTGGTGGCATCTCTTCCCCAGTCCTTTGCCTGGGTACTGGATATCCAGTCCTTCTAGTCTTCTCTGTCTTCCCTAGTCTCTGAGAGGCAGTGGGACCTGGGGATTTTAAACTCAGTTTCTACCCAAGTTCAAAGCCCAGGTCCTCCCCTCATGAGCAGTATCCTTGAGCAAATGCCCCTCTGTGCCTTGGTTTCCTGACATCTAAGTAAGGGCAGTAATTTCCTACCTCACAGGTCTTTGGTGAGAATGAGCAGCTCTAATGAAAAGAAAACATTTAGAATTGTTTCTGATACACAGTAAGTGATACATCTCAGCTATTGTGATACTGAAAAATACTCTTATGTCTACATTTTAAAGATTTACTTCTTTATTTATTAAATGTATATGGGTGTCTCGTCTGAGTGTACATCTGCACACCAGAAGAGGGCATCAGATCCTACAAGATTACAGTTATAGATAGTTGTGAAGTCCCATATGGGTGCTGGGAACTGAACCCAGGATCTCATAAGAGCTGCAAGTGCTGGCCATCTCTCCAGCCCCCTACACTTTAAATGTAGGCAAGAAATTTGGTAGAAATAACCTAAACCTTAAGAGAGAGAGAACTCTATACCTATGTCATGCTGCCTGGGCACCTCACGTTCAGCATGTTGGAAAACATTTTTCATCTGCATCCATTGACCCTCTCCAGCATCAAGATGCCCTGCCCTGGTATCGGCTTTAGTCTCCATGCCTCTGTGCATACCAGAAGTCTGAGTGTGTGCCCCTGTATTCCAACCAAAATACAACTTCTTCTCCACAGCCTCTGCCTTTGTAACTGCAGGCCCCCTCCCCTGGCTCATTCCTGGCCACTTTTCAAGACTTAGATCATGCACATCACACTAAGTTAAATAATGCAGGTTCCGGGTGGCCGATGACCACTATGAGTGAAGTCTAAAGCAGGTCCGGCACCCAGGAACAGGAAGATGGTGCCTCAGTTAGACAAGATGAAGAGGTCTTTTTCAGAACGGTTGGACGTACTAATACATATTTGGGTTGGTAAATTTATTTAGTTTTTATTTCACATTGTCATGACTTTGTATTCTGTGCATATATAAACTAGAATTTGTCAGATTAGTGTATGGATCATTTTTTAAATTCAGTGCATACTTTTAACCATGTGGTAACCTTTTCTGACCAATAACCAGCCTCCTCCTAGACTGTGACTCTCCTTTGTGTAAGACCGTGGGGCTTGTCTATCACAGACCTGCCTGAGCTCTTTCCAGTCTACATGCCTTATGAGGACAGAATCACTGGTTTATTTCTTGATAAATCTCTGGAATTCAGCTTATATCTAGGATGAATGAATAAAGACTGAGTGAAGGGGTGGGGCTGACCAGACGGCTCCGCAGGCGTGTTTTTCTCCTGCAAACCTGACAGCCTCGGTTCTAGGCTCAGGCGCACATAAAGGTGGAAGGGGAGAACCAACTCCCCCGACAAAGTCTTCCTCTGACTTCCAAATGTGCCCCCCCACACACAATAATAATCCATTTTGTTTTTAAAAGAGTGAATGACAGACTAGTCAATTGAAAATTAGAAGTGGCCCTGGGAGAAGCCACTGACCTCCCTGTAAGTGCGTGCACAAATCTGTTTTCACAGATGAGGAAACAACTCCATGGGAACCAGGTTTTCTCAGCGGCCATCAGCCCTGTGGGTGGCAGAATTAACGACTGTATCAATCAAGGATATAAACTACTAGCATGAGAATTAACACTTTGTTGAAATAAGAGCGGCGGGGCTGCATTCCCAGCACCCCGGCCGCCTGCTTGGCTAGCTTATGCCCGAAATAACAACACACAAACTGTATTCATTTAAACACTGCTTGGCCCATTTCTATCTAGCCTCTTCTAGGCTAACTCTCGCACCTGGACTAGCCCATTTCTTATCATCTGTGTAGCACCGGTCTTACTGGGAAGATTCTAGCCTACGTCCATCCTGGGTCAGAGGTTCATTGCGTGCATCTTCCCTGGAGCAGGAAGCATGGCGTCTCTCTGAGGCGTCTGCTCCCAAGAGGAGAGCTGTGGAGTCTGAGCTCACTTCCTCTTCCTCCCAGCATTCTGTTCTGTTTACTCCACCTACCTATGTTCTAACCAATAAAATGGGCCAAGGCAGTTCCTTTATTAGCCAATGACCTTCCTCCATCAACACTTAATTAACTGGTTGCCTTCGTTAGAGAGTGGACTGTGACTCTAATAATAGGGAACACGGTGCGCGAGGTGCTGTCTTAAGAGCTTTACACACCGTTCCTACCTTAATCTTCCTTCACAACAACTCTACAATGTAGGCAATTATTATCCTCGCCTGACAATTAGTGCCGAGCAGAGCAAGGTTACGCAGCTGGTCAGGTGACGGCATCACCATCCAAACCTAGCACATCTGGTGTCAGACAGCCCCTTAGCCATCATGCCGTTCTGTCCTTCTGTCCTTGGACCACCATTTGCTAAGCGAATGACTCCTGAACGTCCATCAGGAATTCCCAGCGCTGGGTAGCCAGTGAGGCGCATGCTGAGAACTACAGGAACTGGTGTGGACACTGCCTGCAGTCACCTTTAGCTCTGATAGCCAGCGCAAAGACCCCTGCAGTGGACAGGAGGTGAAAGGGCCAGACACTGTGGCTGGTTTTAGAGAAGAGGAAACTTGAGACTGTCTAATGAGGAAGAATTAGCAGCCTTGGAATGATAGAGAACCAAAGGAGGCAAGTGTGGGAAGTCACAGGACTGGGATGATCACTAACAGCTGACTGAGGAAGAACCCTTATCGCACGTTGTCCGTGGAGCTACAGTTAGAGCTCTCAACCCAAAGGAGAATTTTTGGGCAGAACTCTATTTCTATCTATATTCTTGACTTCTGAATACTTGTATTTTATGAGAATCCTTAAAAAATATGATTTTGAGGAGGGGTCCACAAACTTCACTTCCTGAAGGAAAACACATACACACGTGCGTGTACACGCACACACATACACAAGTAGGTTAAGAGCCTGAGTCCTAGGATCCACTGCTGGAATCTTCTATGACAGACAGATTGGTCTTAGGAAAGATAGGATTACAATGTAAAGACAATGAATTCTTGCATATCGATCGAATGCTCACTGAGTTCTCTTCTTACAACAGATCCATTGGACCCACGAAAGCCTGATGAATAGCCCAACTGTATTTGTGGACTTCATGGATGTAAACAAGCCTCACAGAAAGAAGATCTACCAGAGCACCAATAACTACAACAAAATTTTCAGCATACTTAAGGAATTCCAAATGAGGTCGGGCTCAACATCTCTGGAGGTAAAGCTACACTCTAGGAAAACCTGGGGAGTGCTAAGCATGTACATGTTTATTTGGGTGTACTTGTATAAATATATATCAGATATTTTCAAGGCTGTGTGCCTGAGGAGTCTTCCCTCTGGTTTTAAAGCAGACCATTAGAAACACACTTGTTTGTGGGTTTCGCTATTCTTTGTCTCAGTGGCATCTAATTGTAAAGATGGGGTGAGCTGAGGCTGTAGGGAACTGAGTGGCAGAGATAATGGAGTTAAGAAATTCAAGAGAATATAGCATCGGGGTCCCGAGTGACAAACTCACCATGGCTGTGGCTCTTTTTGTCTTTTCCATGGCTGTAATGAGCAGAGACACACTGAAAGAGACGCCAGCCAAATCACAGACACCATGTGGAATTTCCTAAGTCTCCCCCACCAGCCACTGCCAGGAAAGCAACAGAAAAGCAACTTAGATGCCATTTTTCTGTCCTTCATTCTGTAAACTCAACCCCACAAGTGCCCGGGTCAGCTCACTAGAGTATTAGTAAAGGGGTGAGTGAGCTCACTGTGAAAATTTGTCTTCTCTAAATGTTGACATAGATTGTTAGCTGGGTCTTGGTCACCACCATGCCACTAAAGAGTCGCTCCCATTCCCGTTTCCTTGTACATGAAATCATAATGCACACTTGACTTTGCTAAACCTGTACCTCGTTCGTTTGCTACCTTTCTTCTGCTAGATGTCTCATTCAATTGTATTCTTCAAGGAAGCTATGGAGCACATTACAAGAGCTACCAGGATCCTCCGACAGCCAGAGAGTCACATGTTGTTGGTATGAATTTCAGTTTTTCAAGTGTTTTTAAGTTTGCAAACCAAAACCTCAGAAACTCCAGGAAAATCTACTTATTGAAGCTGTAGTCAAATAAACTATGAAGATCCCAATAATTGAGTCATAGAACAGGATCTTTGTCTTCATTGTTTGCAGAAGAAATTTGCTGGCACGGGAACATGCTATTTGTTTGGGAAAGGCCCTTGGTATGGCTAAAACAGATGTGTTTGCACCACACATAATGTATCCTAGCATTAATCTAACATCTGCACAGGTGGATCCTGGCTTTGAAAGTAGTATACCAGGTTGGATATTGAGTTAGACGCAGGAGCCATTACACAAAGATGTGTTTCTTATGAGAGTCAGTGACAGCTGAGTTAACAGAAAGTTCCAAATACTTACACAGAGAAAAGGTTTTAGAAAACTAAATAAAACCCACAATATTGGGACAGCAAGATAGCTCAGTGGGTAAAAGTGTGTGCTGCTAAGCCTGACAGCCTGCGTTTGATAATGAGATCCACATGGTAGAGGGAGAACGTACTCCTACAACTGCCTTCTGAGCTCTGCTCAGGCTGTGTCGTGTCTGTGCATACACACACACACACATCAATAGATAAATAAATGTAATGAAACAGTTTTAATCCATGATATTTAGCCAATTGTATAAATTTATATTTTATTTATAACTTTTTTCTCCAAAAGAAGATTTTATCTTGCATGTAGCACACTAAATTTTGACTTAATCTTTTTTTAAATAGACATTTGAAAAAAAATTAACTAAAAAATATTTAGAATAAGAAAATAGAATCAAGAAACACAATACAAAATAAATCCAGCACCATTCTCCCGCCCCTGCCGGCTATTTTCTAACTAGCTCTCCCATCTACAATGGTGTCTCATGAGTATCCCCTTTCTTCTGTCTGGGACTCCAGCCCGTGGACAGTGCTGCCTGCTAGGGTTGGTCTTCTCAAATCAACTAACCTAAAAACTTTCTCAGTCATGCCCCAAAGTTTGTCTTCAAATTAGAAAATACCTTGGGGAAATGAAAGCAATTACACTATATGCCTAAAGCAGTACTTACAGGAAATTCTATAAGAAATCTATAGGTTTTAATGTTTATACTTAAAAATAAGAAAACTTCAAATCAATAGCCTAGATTTCTGCCTCAGGAAACTACAAAAAGAAAACTGATCCCAAGAGAAGCAAAAGGAAGAGAATAGTTAAAATGGAGTAGAAAAAGGCAAAAGCAAAGCAACTAAGGATTTCAGTGAATCCAAAAGTTGGTTCTTTAAAGGATCAAGACAATCCCTTGAGCTAGACTGACTCGAGAGAAGATTCAAGCTAAAATCAATAGCAAGGCTATCCATGTCACTACTACCATTACAGAAATGGGAGGGGCCATAGGAAATAGTAAACTAGATCGCTTATACAAAAGGGGCGTTTCCTAGACAGACACTGCCTTATCTCCTTTTCTGTTGCTGTGGTGACAGCACCTTGACACAAGCAACGTAAAGGACAAAGATTTCTTTGGGCTCGCAGTTGAAGATACAGTCCATCACAGCAGAAGAGTCGAGGCAGCAGGGGCTTGAAGCTACTGGTCACATGACATCATACTCAGGAGAAGAAAACGAGGGATGCATTCTCGCTGCTCGGTTTCCTCTCTCCATGTACACAGTCCAGGATCCCTGTCGGGGAAGACTCCTGTGCACAGTAAGCTGAGTTTTCCTTCATCAGTTAATGTCAAGATAATTCCTCACCAGCACGCCCTGAGGCCTGCCTCCAGGTGACTCTAGGTCTTGCCAGGCTGAGAAGTAACATTGGCCATCACAGACACCAACATAAAAACTGAAGCTTTGGAAAGCCTTAGTGGGTCTGCCACAAAAAAGAAAGAAAGAAAAAGAGAAAGAAAGAAAGAAAGAGAGAAAGAAATAAAGAAAGAAAGAAAGAAAGAAAGAAAGAAAGAAAAGAAAAATTTAATTAGGAATTCAGAAACTTCCCACAAGGAAAACCACAGAATCAAACGGCTTCACTGGAGAATTCTAACAACTGTTTAAAGAAGAATTTATACCGATCGTTCACAGAGTCTTCAAGGAAATAGAGGAGGTTTTGCTCTCCAGTTTCTCCTTCTTTCTAGAAATACCAATAGAAAGGCCAGACAGAGACTCCAGTCCTTCTTGAGCAGGTAAAATAAAGCTCCCTGGGGTTTAGCTCATGGTGCCAGGTCCCAAAGAGTCCAGACCGCGTGGTCCCAGGTCCTGTCCTAGTTGGGACCCTTTGTTGTGTCACAATATAGCAGTGAAGAAGCAGGAAAGCAAATGACCATATACAGAAGGGCCATCAGCATCCAGAAGAGGGGAAGAGATTTAAAGGAAGGACGAGGCTGTGTAATAACAACCGTTTTTACTGAGCTCCAGAGGAGTCAGTTGCCTCTTAAAAGCCATCTCTCTTCCCATAGTTCCACTGCTTAAGAGTTATTGTACTTTTGAGCACCACACTGTGGACCAAACTTCTGGCACATGACTATATAGCAGACAAGCTGTATACAAGCCAGAGATGACTTAATAATAAGAAAACTACATCTGTCTCTCTTGGGCATATTATTGTAATAACTCTGAACATATTAGCAAACTAAGGCAGGTGATATATAAGAAGTATTTTATATCGAGCAAAAGTGAGATTCATCCCAGTAATGTGTGTCTAGTTCAGTGCCCAAAAGTACTTGAATATGATACTATATTTAAAAATTAAAAGCAAAACTCTCAAGTTTTGAAAATTTTAAAAATTCAACATTTATGATTTTTAAAAACCTTGCTCCATACAGAGACGTTTGTCAACCTAATTAAGAACATCTATAAAAACCTTGCAGCTTAACAGTGAATTATTAAAACATTAACTCTAACCCTGAGGACAAGTGTGCTCCATCTCCCAGCTTCTGTTCAACATTATAATGAGGGTTCTAGCCAAAGAGTTGGGCAATAAGTAGGGGGTGGGATTCAGAATGGAAAAAACGTATGTGCAAGTGTCTCTGTTCACAATTTTACATGCTCTTCCTTGGAGAAAATCACAAGGGCAAACAACTCGATTGAAAATAAAGAGATACTTCCCAAAAGTTCAAGAAAACATTCTCAGAATCAGTTCTCTTTGGGGGAACCAAGCTGTGATGATACCAGCACCTGAGCGTTAAAGGAATCAATATCCTAAGGAGGGATCATATCAATTACCACATGGAGAGAGACCAACAGGAGCTCTTGGTGTTGGTAGGAATGCAAATGGCACGGTCACATTGAGAGACGGTTAGGCAGTGTCTTGCAAAGCTAAATATAGTCTGGGTATGCAGTCTAGCAAGCATGCTTCTATATACATGAAAATGTATAGCCACAAAAAAGCCTGCGTGTGGATGACTAAAGCAACTTTAACCATAACAGCCAAAACTTGAAAGTTACCAAGCTGAAACTCAACAGGCACATGATAACCTATACAGTGTAATATCATTCAGAGATTAATAAATAAAGTAAGGCTAGAGAGTGGCTGGGTCAGTAGCGTGCTGCCCAAGCCTAAGGCATCTGATTCCCAGCACCTGTGTACTTGCAATCCCGGCAGAGACAGGAGGATCCCTGGCACTTGCTGACAAGCCAGGCTTTCCTAAACAGCAGACCCCAGTCCACAGTAGAAGACCCTGTCTCAAAAAACAAGGTGGCCAGCTTCTGAGAAACACCTAAGGTGGATCTATGGCCTGTATGTGAAAGTACCCCACATGCACCTGTAAACCATGTGCAGCCATGAACACACACACACACACAACCGCCCCAACACACAAGCTAGTAGGCTGCAAAAGGACATGGTGAATCATGAATGCATGCACTAAGAGAAATAAGATGATCTGGAAAATGATATGCTTACATAATTCCAATTATATTCAGAAAAAAAAAGATAGAACTATGGAGATGGTAGGCTTATCGGTGGTTGCCAAGAGCTTGCTCAAGAGGGAAGCTCCAACAGTTTTTTTAAAGTGATGAAATTCTGTTTGATAATGCAATCATGAATACCTTATAATTTATGTCTTAGTTTGGGTTTTTATTGGTATGAAGGGACACCATGAACATGGCAAATTTTATAAAGAAAATATTTAATTGGGATGGCTTGGTTATGGTTTCAGAGGTTCAGTCCATTATCATCACAACAGGGAGCATGGCAGTGTGCAGGCAGACGTGGTGCTGGAGCCGAGGGTGCTACATCTTGACACACTGAGTAACACTTGAGAAAACAGACTTCAAAGCCCTCCCCCACAGAGACACACTTCCTTCAACAAGGCCACACCTCCTAACAGTGCCACTCCCTTGGGGGGCATTTTCTTTCAAAACCAGCATGGTATATATTTGTCAAAACCACAGAGCTTCACAGCTAAAGACTGAACCTTAGCATTTGCAATTTTGTTCTTTTTGAGACAGGGTCTGGCATCTCCCAGGCCAGCCTTGAACACCAAGTGTAGCCTAGGTTGACCTTGAATTTATGATCCACATCCCAAATGCTGGGGTTACAGGGGTATACCACCTTGCCCTATTTTATGTGCTTTGGGGGAATCAGCCAGGGTTTGGTCCATGCCAGGCATGCATCCTCAGCTCAGTGTCCACAGACGTGTGTGAGGTCATTTTATCACCACCAAAGGACATTGATTATCAAATAAAAGAAATACCTATCTAGTTTTATGAACAAAGCATCAGATCCTGATAATGACATACTATTGGTTTATAAGTCCATTTGTGCTATTTTTCCGGATTATCAGTACAGTAAAATTTCATACATTTTAAGAGGCTATGAAGAGATTGAAGGCAGGTATTTGTCTTATAGTCTGAAGTATGCTTACTGTAAATATAGCTAGCATAAATAAAGAGAAAAGTACTTGTTGGTTGATTCTCAGGACCACGGGTGTTTGTTTGTGTGTGCTAGGAACACACTCAGGGCCTTGTCCTTGATAAATGAGTAGTATTACCCTGCTCTAAATCCCAAACGCCAGGACTTTATGAATCAGATATTGGATTTGTTTGTTTTTCACAAAGATTGGAATCGAGGGATGTGGAAAAGAAACTTACTCAACCTTAGCCTGCTATGTGGCAGAACATAAAATCCACCGAGTGCCTATAGCTCACAACTCTGCCATCTCAGACTTCAGAGAAATGTTTAAGAAGGTGTTTATTCAAGCCGGCTTGGAAGGGACCCCCACTGTTGTCATGGTCCCCGACTTACAAGAAGGGCAAGTAAGTGCTGATGCCCTTTATGTCCCCAAGAAGGTTTGTGTGACTGTGTGTGAGTTTTCCGGTTAAGCGCACCATTTCAGTGTCTGTGTTCTGTGCTTGCCCAGCCAAAGCCTACAGGCTGTGTTTGCAATCATGCCTTAGTCTGGAGTAAACAAACAGCAGAAGTGTTTCCTGCCTTTGTCATTTCCATTCTAATCGACAGATTGGAAGTAATTACGCCCGGTAGCAAAATCAGCAACTTCTTATCAGAGCTCAGTCTGTTATCTGCCCACAGACGTGCACAGATGTTTGTGTAACTTCTATGTGTTGTAGCAACTTTGGACACTTCTCTTTCTCTCCTTTATCCATCGCTATCGGATGCTCCTTGCAGGATTGTTTTTTACATACAAGCAAAACTTCCCCACTATTTTGCACAAATTGTGTCCTTTTACTAAGTCAAAACATAACTAGGAATGTCACTGCACGTCATTTTTACTCCTTATGACCAAATTCCAGAAGATGTACGTGACTTGTATTCTGAAAAAAATGTACTTTAAAATAGTATTTAAACCTTATCCTTCTTTTTCTCTTAATTCTGGGTTTCTGTCTACCAAAATTTTTTGGCCAAATGGCATATTTGAGAATAAATGAAGTTCCATGTCATCTGTCATATTTTATAAGAATCTAAATTTTCTACTTTTTCTGTGTTTTCTTACTTTCCCCAAATCTAAACACCCTGTTTCAGTAATCCCCTTGAGACTTACCCAACAGACTTTCTTTCTGGTTTCAAAAGATGCTATTTCTGCCATGCTTAGAGCCCATCATTCTAATTCCATCAGTGGTTATATAGAAAGCCATCTCGGGCCAAAGGCTGAGAGGAACAAAGGTGTGGTGGTGAGAGACTTGTTCAAGTCAAAATAATACCTCCACCAGGCTAATTCTAGCTTTACTTCCTGGTACAAGGTCCAGCTCACTGTCATGCACCCAACCCCAGGCATATAGCGTCTACTGAGTACCTAGTACATATCTCTCCGACATGTTTGAATTAAAGGGTGGGTAGCTGAGGCTTATCTTGATGAGACTAGACTACCACGTCAGCATTTGTGGTCAGTGGCCTTCTTTCCCTGATTGCTGACACTTTCTCAATTTGTTCAAAGCAGAATGTGTGATTTCTTCACCCCTGATTAATCTATGCTTCATTTAAGGCATCATTTCTGGAAGATTTGAACTACATTATCAACGGAGGAAAGGTCGCTACTTTGTTTGAGAACGAGGAGCTGGATTCTATTGTTATGAGAATGAGAACCTTTGCTGAGCTGTCTAATTTCATGGATGACAGAAAATATCTACTCTCATTGTTCCAGAAGGTACTGTCTGTGTCTCGATTCACATTGTCATGGTAATATTAAAGCAGACCATATTTGTAATTTTGTACATTACAACTTGTATGTAATTCCCTTAGTTCATCAGATGAGTTTTTTAAAAGCTAAAACAATAACGAGCACCCCTTCAGAGAGGCACGTCTGTCCTAGGGAGCCCAAAGATGGACAGATCTCTGAGGCTGAATCGCTAATTTTTTTCTAAAATAAAACAAAAGAAAAAGCAACAACTGTATACAATAAAAAGGAAACCTCATCTCCACATTATTTCTTCCATTGAGATTCCTTCCTTGAGGTTAATAAGGGTTTTGTTTTGGCTGCATTGGTATCAAGTCAGGAAAAGCAAGAATATTTCACCCTAAAACTGATCAGGACATAAAATATATATGTAAAAACAGAAAAGCAATTGACAACAAACGGCAAGGGAGAAAGCGGTAGCAGGGGCCTCCCAAGCACAAGTGGATG